>NC_091197.1:36395799-36400799 GCF_040958095.1 Procambarus clarkii | reverse complement strand
GAGCTCTGCAAGACATCTCTGGGTCAAGGAAACAGTAAGTAATTATCAAAGAAGGCACCAAGCCAAGAAGACTATGATGAAGACTATGTTGAATACTATATAGAAGACTATAACTGCTGGCTCAAATGCAGTAGAGCAAAGAATAAATGCAGGGTGGGGGGGTGGAAATCTCAGGAGGACCCTGACTGTTTCCCTGGCCCTTGCATGAAGAGGTAGTGTTACCCACCTCACAGTCAGAGCACAATCTTTTCTTCAGCCACTTTGCAATGGTTGAACCAGTCTTAAATGGCCCAGAATCAGTGGGTAACTAGCCTGCAAGATAGATTAACGGGTAAGGCTCAGAAGATTTTTGCTTCCTTATCCATTACTCTGTTTTTATTAGGATTTTGTTAAGCAATTTTAGATGGGTATGAATTAAATCCTCAGGCACATAGGCAACAATTTAGACAATTGAGACGCTCATCCAACCAATCAGATGTTGTTTCCTTAGGAAAAGATGGGTATTTTTGATAGGTGTCTATACTCCACTCGTGAACACATTTGCTGGCCTGAAAGATCTCCTTCTCAAGGAGTTTTTATTCATGTTTCCCTGACAAAACTGCAGCCCATATGGCCGAGAAATGTAAAAATAAATCTGGTCTCAAGTGGTTTGCTGGCCGATGAACATGAGCTTTGGCATATTGTGCCTTACAGAGCACAATATAATTATTCCCGTGTTATTGCTAATGTTGCAAGACAACCTATGAGATCACCGACCAATACCCTTCCCCTCAGCCGTGCCCGCTGCAACTCTGATGAATTCTCTTAACCCTAAGCCACCTGTTCACAAAACTCAGTCTGGGTTCTGACCTTATAATAATGTTAGGTTTCCTTCCTAGGGCCCAACCTAGACCCCAGTCTGACCGGTTATGCATTCATTACATAATAAGAGGGGGGGGGGTCATCTTTTAATTATATTTTCCAGTTTTAACCATATGTCAAACCCGTGGGTTGTGTAGAGAGAGCTAGAGGGACAACTGGACACGCAATAACCGCTCAACCCAAAGGGTTAAAGGGTTATGAACCTTATATCTATTCGGGACAAATACTATGTGGGGGATGGCATGTGGAAACCCATGACTATGTTAACAGATACTGGCTTTTCCCAGAGCCTCACATTATTGACAGTGCTTTAGATTCTGTGGAAGAGGATCCAGACGAGTGTGTTGCCTCTGTGGCATCGCTGGTGCGGTTCAGTCGGCCCCCTTTTGTTTAGGTCCATATTAGGTGTCTTAACCCTAGAGTTTTTGCACTCCCATGGCTGGTACTGATGTGATGATGGGATATTACCTCGCTAGAGAGCCCAGAGTAGTACCCGCTCATCTGGTCATGTTGACCCAGCCTGAGAGTGTGTCCTCATCCCAGCCTGTTGCTGAGAACGATTCAGTCTACTCTGCCTGCACGGTTACTAGGTCGAGACCCAGTAGACCAAGTTTTGCGGCAGGCGAAAAGGTAGATTCTAGAAGGGGCCGGACTTCTGTTGAGGAGTGGGAAGTGGACCTCACTGATACTTTTATGACAAATTCGGAGGATGGCATTTAAACGCACGCGTTGTCCACCCTTCCTGTGGTAACCTGTGTTGACCACAGGGAGGAAGTCGGTCCAGGGGGTATTTCCCCCAGCCTGCCGAAGGTTGATGCCTCCAACTTAAGTACCTTACAGAATAATGACTCCAGTTTAGCTATATGTGTAAGGAGGCCGTCTCTTGGGTTGAAGCCTTGGCTGAGGGGAAATGGTTATTACCACCATGAACAGTTTCTGATGTGCAAATTGATGCACCCAGCAGATCCCCCCTCAGATGATTGAGGGAATTATTCGCGTGTCGTCCCCAAGGCTTACCGAGAGCAGGTCCTCCAGGCGACCCATGATCAGACATCAAGGTGTTTCTAGCATGTACCACAAAACACTTACATTTTTCTACTGGCCTAAGGTTAAGAACGATGTCCTAAGGTATTGTAGGTAGTGTACCATTTGTCAAAAAGATAGGGAAACCCAATCAGGCCGTGCCCAGGGCTCCCATGCGATCCATTGTTGTACCCCCGAGAACCATTCCCATGTGGTAACTGACTGTGGAGCTTCTGCCCCGGACCCACTCGGGCAACATATATATGATTAAGGTAATGTGCTTGATGACTAGATTTCCCGAAGAGTATGCGGTCCAGAACGCTAGAACCAAGACACTTCTCAGATACTTGTGTCAGTTTCTCATTGTTTTGTATGCCTAAGATCACAAACTGATATTGAGGCCAATTTCAGGTCGGGCTCATTCAGGGAATTCTGTGACTCCTGCCCTCGAGCACCGGCTCGCTAGCCCTTACCATCCACAAAGTCAGGGAACACTGGAGAGGTTTCACCAGACCCAAAAGAAGATTTTCAAAACCACGGGAGAGGGGTCCCAGTTAAGTTGGGACGAGAATCATCTCAATGTTAGCGGCTCAGGAAGGGTTACAATAGTCATTGTGTTCCTCCCCCCCCCCCCTTTAGACCTAATCTTTGTACATAAAGTTAGGGGTCTCCATAAAATGCTGCAGGAGAAGATAATGGGTGATCTTTCTGCCTCAGTAGGGGATAATTTTTGGGCAAGGTAAGACAAATTGTCTAAATGTAAGGAAGTAGCCCCTGCAACATTTGCAGGAGACTCAGGGGAGGGAGGCACGATTACAAGTGTAAGGGCCAACTTAGGAAGTTTGGGCCTGGGGACCTGGTACTTTTGTTGAAACCCCGTCTGGATTCCTCTATGGCCCACAGGTTCGAGGGCCATAGGAGATAGTTACCCTGTTGGGGGACCTGTCTTGCAAGATTCGAACCGAAGAACCCCCTGAAGCATTGTTCACCTAAACCATCTGAAACTTCACAGGGACCACACCAAGTGCTCTTTGCTGTTCAAAGATGGGCTGACATTGTAGAGGACCCCAGTGGGGAAATTGTAACTAACCTTGCCTCTTGTAATTGTAGTGTGGGCGGGGAGACGCCGACTCATTTGCAGGAGACTGAGCAGCAGGAGATGCGAGAGCTGTTGGTAGAGTTTGACGAGTTGTTTGGGGAGATTACATCCCAGACCACACTGGTTTGCCATGATGCCCAACTCACCGATGCTAACCTTATTCAGGGGTACCCCTATCGGGTGAACCCCAAGATGCGCGCCCTCATCCAGAAGGAGGTGGACTTCCTCCTCCAGCATGGACTCATCCACCCAAGTAGCAGCTCCTGGTGCTCGTCGTGTTTATTAGTGCCAAAACCAAGTGGTGCCTGGCAGCTGTGCACTGATTATCGTCGTCCCAACAAGGTCACTAAAGTGGATACATATCCCTTGCCCCTTTTAAACGAGTGTATTGACCAGCTTGGTCATAACTCTGATGTGTCAAAATTTGACTTATCGTAGAGTTATCAAATCCCCCTCATGGCGAATGCCATGAGGGGATTCTGTCGATCATCCAGTGTATTATTTTTCCAGGCAGTTCGTTGGTGCGAAGGTGCCGGGGCAGTATAGTTTCCAAAAGGGGAGATACACTGGATGATCGACAGTATTTTCCAGGAAGTTCGATAAAGCCCAGAGAAAATATTCAGTGGTGAAAAAAGAAACCTTGGCATTAATCCTAGCCCGACATAAAATATGCTATGGAGAGCGATGTGATTAAATTTTGGAGAGTAACTAGTCACCCAATGAAAATTCCCAGCTCTGTACTTAGTTTTAATAGTACCCCCATTTTCTGTGCCTGACTTCGCAACTATCCAGTAATATGTATACAAGATAAAATGAGCTCCACCACAATCGCACTCCATGAACACCACTTTACTTGCTCAGGATGTAGGCACACTCGTGCACTAGGCTATCTATAAAACAATATGAATCTCCCACTCTACTGGCGAATACTAAACTGAATGGCTATTACACTCCATATATAAGCACACTGATAAAAATCTATTACCTAGTTTATAGGACAAAACTTTTAGTACCAAGGCCACAGATCACCGGGCCATGTCTCCACACTGCCTCCCAGTCGACATCAGACGCCAAAAGCCCGCGCCTCTAGCTGCATGCGGCCTGCAGTCAGACGAATGTGTTCGAGTGCCTAGGTCTAGGAATTTCCCTACCAGGCCATCTCAAACTATCCTTCATAGGTTAATCTTTTGAGATGTAGAGAAGTAGTGATGCATTCAGTCACAAACACCTCCAGTAAAGGTCTGGTTGACGCAGTGATGGCTGTGCCAGGCAGCTGGAATGGTGGAGGGTGAGATGTTACTAATGTGTGTGCTTACACCGCAGCCACGGTCACAGCGGGCAGTGTTGGCAACCCATGCTGTTCACACTTGTGCCTACTGGCTGCTTAGTTCTTTTTCTGGACCAAAGTACCAGTGAAGAAGCAAGTTGTGTGAAAGCTTCAAAGTGGTGGGGAGTTAAGGGACAGAATGGATTTATTCTAATTAGTATTTAGTCTACAGAGTTTCATGAGGATTCTTCCTAGCGTTATAAAGTAATGGAGTGAATAGTGTACTCTACAGCTAGTTGTTATTAACAACAGACTGTTGAAAGAATATAGGTTTATTTTGATAAGGCTTATATTAATAAGGACTACATATACCTGACACATCATTGTTTACATAATGTGTACTGAAAAAAATATGTACATTTAAAATGACTAAGATTTTTTTTGGTGTCATCAGTAATGAAAACAAAATGGTGAAGTTATAACTAGCAACTTCTGCCCATGTGAGTTGACAAGACAATTCAACATGCATCGGAACTTTGAAAAGAAGCTTGTTATGGCAAGAAGACTAGAGGCCAGGACAGGAAGCTCAACTCCAGCCTGTCACTCCCACGTGTGTTGTGGTAGACAGCACAGCGGCACTGTTGAAGCTAGACAGTGAATGGTGTGGATAAAGTTTCTTGATGGCTGTGACAGCAGCACCACCCCAAGGCCAGTTTGTGGTACACTGGCACAGCTCTCGATACTATCACG
>NC_091197.1:36383299-36390799 GCF_040958095.1 Procambarus clarkii | reverse complement strand
TAGAGGGACAACTGGACACGCAATAACCGCTCAACCCAAAGGGTTAAAGGGTTATGAACCTTATATCTATTCGGGACAAATACTATGTGGGGGATGGCATGTGGAAACCCATGACTATGTTAACAGATACTGGCTTTTCCCAGAGCCTCACATTATTGACAGTGCTTTAGATTCTGTGGAAGAGGATCCAGACGAGTGTGTTGCCTCTGTGGCATCGCTGGTGCGGTTCAGTCGGCCCCCTTTGTTTAGGTCCATATCAGGTGTCTTAACCCTAGAGTTTTGCACCCAGGCTGTACTGATGTGATGATGGGATATTACCTCGCTAGAGCGCCCAGAGTAGTACCCGCTCAGCTGGTCATGTTGACCCAGCCCTGAGAGTGTCCTCATCCCAGCCTGTTGCTGAGAACGATTCAGTCTACTCTGCCTGCACGGTTACTAGGTCCAGACCCAGTAGACCAAGTTTTACGGTAGGTGAAAAGGTAGATTCTAGAAGGGGCCGACTTCTGTTGAGGAGTGGGAAGTGGACCTCACTGATATTTTTATGGCAACCTCGGAGGATGGTATTTAAACGCACGCGTTGTCCACCCTTCCTGTGGTAACCTGTGTTGACCACAGGGAGGAAGTCGGTCCAGGGGGTTTCCCCCAGCCTGCCGAAGGTTGATGCCTCCAACTTAAGTACCTTACAGAATAATGACTCCAGTTTAGCTATATGTTGTAAGGAGGCCGTCTCTTGGGTTGAAGCCTTGGCTGAGGGGAAATGGTTATTACCACCATGAACAGTTTCTGATGTGCAAATTGATGCACCCAGCAGATCCCCCCTCAGATATTGAGGGAATTATTCAGCGTGTCGTCCCCAAGGCTTACCGAGAGCAGGTCCTCCAGGCGACCCATGATCAGACATCAAGGTGTTTCTAGCATGTACCACAAAACACTTACATTTTCTACTGGCCTAAGGTTAAGAACGATGTCCTAAGGTATTGTAGGTAGTGTACCATTTGTCAAAAAATAGGGAAATCAGGCCGTGCCCATGGCTCCCATGCGATCCATTGTTGTACCCCCGAGAACCATTCTCCCATGTGGTAACGACTGTGGGCCTGCCCCGGACCCACTCGGGCAACATATATATGATTAAGGTAATGTGCTTGATGACTAGATTTCCCGAAGAGTATGCGGTCCAGAACGCTAGAACCAAGACACTTCTCAGATACTTGTGTGTTCTCATTGTTTTGTATGCCTAAGATCACAAACTGATAATGGGCCAATTTCAGGTCAGGCTCATTCAGGGAATTCTATGACTCCTGCCCTCGAGCACCGGCTCGCTAGCCCTTACCATCCGCAAAGTCAGGGAACACTTCACCAGAAGAAGATTTTCAAAACCACGGGAGAGGGGTCCCAGTTAAGTTGGGACGAGAATCATCTCAATGTTAGCGGCTCGGGAAGGGTTACAATAGTCATTGTGTTCCTCCCCCCCCCCCCCCTTTAGACCTAATCTTTGTACATGAAGTTAGGGGTCTCCATAAAATGCTGAAGGAGAAGATAATGGGTGATCTTTCTGCCTCAGTAGGGGATAATTTTTGGGCGAGGTAAGACAAATTGTCTAAATGTAAGGAAGTAGCCCTGCAACATTTGCAGGAGACTCAGGGGAGGGAGGCATGATTAAATTTAAGGGCCAACTTAGGAAGTTTGGGCCTGGGGACCTGGTACTTTTGTTGAAACCCCGTCTGGATTCCTCTATGGCCCACAGGTTCGAGGGCATACGAGATAGTTACCCTGTTGGGGGACCTGTCTTGCAAGATTCGAACCGAAGAACCCCCGAAGCATTGTTCACCTAAACCATCTGAAACTTCACAGGGACCACACCAAGTGCTCTTTGCTGTTCAAGATGGGCTGACATTGTAGAGGACCCCAGTGGGAAAATAACCTTGCCTCTTGTAATTGTAGTGTGGGCGGGGAGATGCCGACTCATTTGCAGGAGACTGAGCAGCAGGAGATGCAAGAGCTGTTGGTAGAGTTTGACGAGTTGTTTGGGGAGATTACATCCCAGACCACACTGGTTTGCCATGATGCCCAACTCACCGATGCTACCCTTATTCAGGGGTACCCCTATCGGGTGAACCCCAAGATGCGCGCCCTCATCTAGAAGGAGGTGGACTTCCTCCTCCAGCATGGACTCATCCACCCAAGTAGCAGCTCCTGGTGCTCGTCGTGTTTATTAGTGCCAAAACCAAGTGGTGCCTGGCAGCTGTGCACTGATTATCGTCGTCCCAACAAGGTCACTAAAGTTGATAGTATCACTTGCCCCTTTAGAGGAGTGTATTGACCAGATTGGTCATAACCTGTATGTCAAAATTTGACTTACCCAAGGATTGTCAAATCCCCCTCATGGCGCGTGCCAGTGAGGTCACCGTTTATCACCCCTGACGAGACGTTTGAGTACCTGGTTATGTCTTTCGGTCTGCATAATGCACCTGCTACCTTCCAGAGATTGATGAACTCTGTACTAACTTGTGTACATAATTGTAGGGCTTACCTGGACGATATTGTATTATACAGCCCATTTGGGAGGAGCATGTGGTAGCACTACGAAAGTTATTCATGTCTCTGAAGCGGGCAAATTTAACTATCAATGTATTTAAATGTAGGTTGGCCCTCTAGGAACCATTGTGTATTTGGGTCATGATGTCAGGCAAGGAAAGGTAATCCCCTTCAAGACAAGATTCAGGCCAATCGTGGACTATCCAGTCTTAACGAGTAAAAAAGAGGTAGAGAGATTCATAGGTACGATTGCCTACTACTGGAGGTATTGTAAAAATTACTTCATTGTGGTGGAACCTATGACCAAGTTGTTGAAAAAAGGGGGTCAATTCAAGTGGACACAAGTGTGTTGAAAAATTGAGAACCAAAAAGGAACCTTATCTTCCCAGTTGGCCAGCCCCATTTTGATCTAGGTTATCTTGAGATGATTTTGGGGCTTAGCGCCCCCACGGCCTGGTCCTTGACCAGGCATCCTTTTTTGTTACACATCCCCAGAAAGTAGCTTGTAGCAGCTGTCTAACTCCCGGGTACCTATTTACTGCTAGGTGAATGGGGCCATCAGAGTGAAAAAAAATTTGCCCATTTGTCTATGCCTCCACCGGGATCGAACCCGGAACCTCGGGACTACGAATCCAAAGCGCTGTCCACTCCACTGTGGCGCCGAATTGTCAGGCAGATTAGCAATATATCTTATATATTGGTGTGTCTGACTTGTGTGTGTGGGGGGGGGGCAGTATTTCAAAAAGTGGGAAGATACTGTCGATCATCAGGTGTACTATTTTTCCAGGAAGTTCGATAGTTCGAAGGTACAGGGACAGTAATGTTTCAAAAAGGGGAAGATCGATACACTGGATGATCGACAGTATTTTTCCAGAAAGTTTGATAAAGCCCAGAGGAACTATTCAATGGTGGAAAAGGAAACCTTGGCCCTAATCTTAGCTTGCCATAAAATATGCTATGGAGAGCAATGTGATTAAATTTTCGAGAGTAATTAGTCGCCCAATGAAAATCCCCAGCTCTGTACTTAGGCACAGAAAACGGGGGTACTATTAAAACAATGACTTCACAACTCTTCAGTAATGTACGAGATAAAATGAGCTCCACTACAATCATACACTCCATGAACAGGACTTTACTTACAGGATGTAGGCAGTGTCTCGTGCACTAGGCTATCTATAAACCACCATAATAAGAATCTTCCACTCTACTGGTGAATACTAAACTGAATGGCCATTCCAATTCAAGTATAAGCACATTAAAAATGTCGGAAAACCCGACATCATTTTCTATTATTAAATACAATCTGCAGATAATATTGCTGCTGTTGTATACACAAGTTAACCCATAGAAAATTTAGCTTTTAGTGGAATTATCCATTAATAGAAAACGGGATATCATTGTCACATGCTATAAATTCACCAGCTATTCTGTTGGTAATTATTCCTAAATACTGTAGTCTTTAGACTTTGACCCTCATAAAAACATATTTGAATTAATTTAATTATCAGTATCAAAATAAAGTAAATGTGACCCTTCTATCACTTATTGACATCTGGACACGAGAGCCAGGCGTCAGTGGTGGGAGGTCGGCTATTGTTTAACAACAGTGGCAGGAGCTAATTCAGCTCCTATAATTCTCCTTTGAACGAAGTGTTATGGAGATCACATTAGTGCTTCTTCCATTATCAACATGCAGTCAACATCTAAACAAGGGAAGTGTCTTACCGAAACCCGTTTATCTAATCATTTCTGGCCAGTTAATGTTAAGTAGATATAAGGCGAACCGGTTAGGACACTAGACAAGTCACTAAACTCGGGAACAAGAAGAGGAAGAAGAATTAATCTTGGTACATCAGTTCCTTCGGTGTTAGAAGTCAGCCTCGCATGAGGATTATATGGTGTCAACATCCTAGTTATACTTGGTGCACAAGTCTACCATACAATAAGATAAGGCACCCAAATTTATTTACTAATGTATGTAGTTTACCTGCATTTATATAAATTTAATATAACACCCCCCCCCCTAATGTGTAGGAATCGATTTGAGAGAATATTGTAGACAGTCCACTAACATACAAATGGCTATCGAAATAAATTAACGTATATACAAGTTCTATATAAATTCATATAAATTAAATAATAAATCTCACAGGTCGGTTCCCACAGAAAAAAAACCTAGTTTATACGACAAAACAACTAGTAAGTGCCAAGGCCACAGATCACCAGGCCATGTCTCCACACTGCCTCCCAGTCGACAACAGACGCCAAAAGCCCGCGCTTCTAGCGGCCTGCAGTCAGACGAATGTGTTCGCGCCTAGGCCTAGTAATTTCCCTACCAAGCCATCTCAAACTATCTTCATAGGTTAATCTTTTGAGATGTCGAGAAGTAGAGGTGCATTCAGTCACAAACACCTCCAGTAAAGGTCTGGTTGACGCAGTGATGGCTGTGCCAGGCAGCTGGAATGGTGGAGGTTTGAGATGTTCCTAATGTGTGTGCTTACACCGCAGCCACGGTCACAGCGGGCAGTGTTGGCAAACCATGCTGTTCACACTTGTGCCTACTGGCTGCTTAGTTCTTTTCTGGCCAAAGCGACAGCGACATTGAAGAAGCAAGTTTTGTGGAAACTTTAAAGTGTGGGAGAAACGGGACAGCGAATGGGTTTATTCTAATGATTAGTATTTAGTTTGCCGAGTTTCATGAGGATTCTTGCTAGTATTTTAGAGTAATTGGGCGAGTGAATAATGTACTGTACAACTAGATGATGGTATTAATAAGAGACTGTTGAAAGAATATAGGTTTATTTTGATAAGCTTATTTTAATAAGGACTACATATGCCTGACACATTGTGTACTTAAACAAGATATCTTGTTAAACAAGAAATCATCTTATCTTGTAGAAAAGAGAGATCTCATTTAAAATGACTGCTAGATTTTTTTTGTGTCACCAGTAATGAAAAACAAAATGGTGTAGTTGTAACTAGCAACTTCTGCCCGTGAGAGTTTACGAGAAAGTCAACATGCTTCGGAACTCTGAAAAGAAGCTTGTTATGGCAAGAAGACTAGAGGCCAGGACTGGAAGCTCAACTCCAGCCTGTCACTCCCACCTGTGTTGTGGTAGACAGCACAGCGGCACTGTTGAAGCTAGACAGTGAATGGTGTGGATAAAGTTTCTTGATGGCTGTGACAGCAGCACCACCCCAAGGCCAGTTTGTGGTACACTGGCACAGCTCTCGATACTATCACGTTCACTCAAGTCTCAAAATGTGAGGGAGTTAACTCACTTAGTTTAGGCCCTGAAGTTGGTGGGGCAGCCACAGCAAGACCAGAAATATGACCCTGTTATTATCTGTGATTGCTGTGGCTGTTTGCGACACTCGGTATTTGGGGCATTCACGGATTCGTACAAAAGATTACATGGATAGTGAAATTGGGATTCCGAATTATAATTTGTATAGATGTGATAGAAAAACTAGGTCAAATGGAGGAGTAGGTTTGTATATTAAAGAGGACCTGGTATGCACAGAACTACTAAACTCAACTAATGAGGTGGTAGAGGTACTTTGAATTAAGGTAGAGAAACTAAACCTAATTATTATTCTAATATATGAACCGCCAGATACAACGGTTGAGGAATTCACAGCAGATGCACAAAATAGAGAACATACTTGATAACCTAGCAAACCCAGCTCCAGATATTATCTTCCTTGGAGATTTCAATTTACCAAGTCTAAGATGAAGAATGGTAAACACTATCATAGCAGGGAATGACCCGGGAAATAACCAACCACAGGTCAGAGAACTTTTGAAATTCTGACAAATTCTCGCTCAATCAACAGATTACAGATCCAACTACGAACGAACACACACTAGACTTGTTATTCACAAACAATGATTTACTAAACAGAGACATTACAATCTCAGATACTATATACTCAGACCATACGCTCATTGAAGTGTGAACTAGCATAAATAACGGTAGTAGGTCTAACAGACCCAACAAGCGAGAGGAGAATTCAATCAATTCAATTTCAACAGTAAGAGGATCGACTGGGAAAAAATGTAGACCTTGCAACCATTCAATGGGAGACGGTCTTAAGCGACAAAACTCCCACACAGGGAATAGCTCAACTGACAGCTGAAGCTTACAATGTCTGCTTTAAGCACGTGCCTGTGAGGAGGGGCAGAAAGAGGACCACTCTAGAAAGAGAACGCAGACGACTGTAAGAGAAGGAAAAATAACGGAAATGCTTCGGCAGACAACTATCACAAGCAAGGAAAATAAACCTAAGCAGAGATCAAAGAAATAGAACAAACGTTGAAGTTATCATACGAGTCTGAGGAAATGGATCTGGAACAAAGCTATACAAGAGAAGAAAAATGCAAAATATTTTTTCACATACGCAAAATCAAAAACCTCGACCAGTATTGGACCTTAATTTACAAATGAAGGTACGTACACAGAGGACAACAGAGATTAGCGAAATTCTAAGAAGCCAGTATGAGGCTATGTTTAGCACACCAATAAACATGAAAGTTGATGACCCAGACAGTTTCTTTATGAATGACATTCAAGCTGCAGATAATATAACGGATATTACCACCAACTCTGAAGACTTTGAAAGAGAAATTGACAATATGCCTATGCACTCAGCTCTTGGGCCCGACTCATGGAATTCAATATTCATAAAGAAAGTAAAGTACCAGTAGCGTGAGCACTCAGCGTAATATGGAGAAAGAGCCTGGATACAGGGGAGATACCAGCAGCACTTAATCTGCAGATATAGCCCTTTGCAGAAGGGGGAGTAAAGCCTTGGCAAAAAATTATAGGCCAGTTGCTCTAACATCACACACAATAAAAGTGTTTGAAAGAGTGATTAGGAAACAAATTTCTAGTTTTATGGAAAATAATGAGTTGCACAACTCAGGCCAACATGGATTTAGAGCCTGTGTCACAGTTACCAACC